>NC_056743.1:251960188-251977688 GCF_019279795.1 Protopterus annectens
ACAGGTACAACTAGAATTCTAAATATTCTTGAACGGAATCTATACAACAGATTATATCTGTTTCACTTTTTATACCAGTGCCAAAAAAAAGCATCCCCATAACTTTACCTTGTAATTCAGACAGCTCTATTCTAACTCACTCCATTGGTGTGATAGTGGCCTTTGATATAGTTTGTCAGCAGAATGTTGGGACACCCCACCCTATACATTAGAGGAACATGAGAGAAATTCGTTTTTTTACTAGTAATAATTCCGAAAGGGACTATAAGAAATTTAAAAGTTTAAAAAACATTTCCACTAAAAAGTAGTGATTTAACTGATTTGAACTGCATTACCATGCCAAGTTTTAAAATTACATCAAAAAGCACAACTTTTTTATTTATTTATTTTAATTTATTTAACATTTGTTAACCGGGAAAGTCCGACTTGGAACAAAGCCAATTTTAAGTGGAGGCCCGAGGAGAAATGCTCCAGATGCATGTCTTTGAAAGTGGAAGGAAACCAGAGCACCTGGAGGAAACCCACATGAATGCAGGGAGGACATGCAGACTCCACACAGAAGGCACAACAGCCAAGAATTGAACTGGAGAACCTCTTGCTGTGAGGCAACAATGATACTACTGCACCACTGCACCATCCACTTTTTTACTGTAGTGCAATATAAAGAATTTTTATAATTTTTTAGCTCCTACCTCAGCTTTCTGCCATCAGCCATGTCCCACTGCCCATTCTCAGCCATCCACCTGTACTTTTCTGTGAATGTCTCTGACTTATCCCTTCAGACTGGGGCCTCACAAGAGAGCAAACCTTATTGAAAATGGATGGAAAGTATGTATGCGAGCAAGGTGCTCCACTACTGTGCCATTCTGACAACTGTGGGTTGCTTTTTTGGTATGCCTATTAACTGTTCCAGCAAGTTCTCAGCCTGTATTATATCTGCAAACAATACTGAACGAACACGTTGGTCTCCAACAAGAGCTGCTAGTCCTTACCTATGAACCCACCTTTGCACCTGGGATAGGTAATAGGACAGAAATGCTGCTTTGCTCTACTCTCTGGTTGGCTCCACTGGGCCAGGTGCCTTAACAAACCCTAGTTTCATGGGTTGCAGTTAGGATCCCATGCCTGTGAGCTGCAGAGTCAGCCTAAATACAATGTTTTATTGTGTTCAGTTTTAAAAATTCATGGATATTACAGCTCAGTGACATGAGAGTTATTTGACAGTAGATTTTGTTTTTGCATTATTTCACTATTCCAGCTGTTCCTTAACATAATTCACAGACTGCATGACATTATGATATTACTGGCTTGTAAAATGTGTCTTAAGTTTTCTTTTTACTGATCGGCTAAAAGGACTATTTTTCTTTTTGCTTATAAATAACATAATTAGCGCAACATACACATGTAAGATTAACAGGAACTTGCAGTACACTATTATTCATGCAGCACATCACTTGCTGTCTAAAAGAACTTGCTCATTATTGGATATCTCACAGATCCCATTTCATAATGAAATATAAATGTCATGTGGGATTTCCGCTTTTCTCTGCTGTTGGGTGACCACTGAGTAGGTTATCTGTATGATAGGGAAGGGTGTCTGTCTCCAGAAGAGGGGTGTAGAAAGGCCGGGCTTACCTCCATGCTACACTGAAGTCCACTGAAAGTGGTTTCAGCTAGTTAAATTCAGAGTTTTGGCATTTATTAAAATGGCAGTTGAACTATTATATAAATTCATCTACATTATCATACCATTGGAATTGAATATGATGTTTTCTGCAATTCTGTACTTGTAAAATTTTGTTACTGCCCCACAAACAATCAAAACTGTGTTTGTGTATGTATGTGTGTGTGTGTGGGGTTGGTGCAACACACAAACTGACTGAAGTATTCTATTTTGAGGGACTATTCTTTCCTTTAATTACTTCTTATTTTGATTAAAGTTTCTATTAATTTTGCATTTATTTCATTTTTTCAGTTGTCCATTTTAGAAGTGTATTATCACACTCTGAGTTATGGGTTATGTCCTGATAAAATACTTCCAGGTGTGAGAGGCACTCATCATAAGCACCTCAAACCTCCATCACACTATGTATACTTTTATCAGTACATAACCCACATTGCATCATGTGGTAATGTTTACTTATTAGCAGCTGTTTATCAAAAACTCAGTTAGTCCTATAAAGCATAACCAATTTAAAACTGCAGAAGTAGTGCTAGAAAAACAACAGCTTGCATATTATTCCACACACTACTGAAAACAAGCAACTTTCCAATGAATTTAACAACACTTGCAAAATAATAAGACTGAGGCAGGTGGAGCACAAGTTTATTAAAAGTCTGTGTAAAAGCCTCTTTGAACCTCAGTGCGAATCCTGGTTTGAATAACTAACACTGGAAACATCAATAAAAACATTCATTAATTGGATTAATTAAACAATTTAAGCAACTACAAATCAAAGTGCACAAAAAGGTAAGTGACTCATCATTCATTAGAGTAAATGATTTCAGCTCAACTCATTATTAAGACCACTGGAGCACATAGCATTACATTTTAAAATACATATAATTTTATTGTGCAATAAAACATCAATAACATTCAAGCAAATGCCAATGTTGGTCTTAACATTTTGCAAAATAATAGTTTCTAGATCCATTGGGATTAAGTTAATGTCTTTCACAAAATAAACAAATATAACACTTTCTAGCCTTTTATGGTCAATGTCCCAGATGTACTGTATCTCTGTTTTTCCTGTATGGCAGTCTTATAAGGACTCTTATAAGGACTCATCAACACATAAATAACTTGACAAGCAGTCCAACTAAAATATCAAATGGTATCAAACTTCTGACCATCATTCTTCTTAAATTCCAAACATACATAAGAAAATATATAACAGCTCCTACAGGGGTTAAGTATTCCAGGAAAACTGTGGTGAAAAGTTTAAGTCAGCTGGGGAAGGACTCAGAAAGTGACTATAGAAGACAAAATCAACAATACTTTTCACTTTACTTTAGGAAATCACTGAGGCCTTAAATAATGTTTTGCAGACATGATAGAATACCCCAGCAGTGTTTCACAAGTCTTACAATCTGCCGGGGAAGCATATCCTTGTTTTTAATAAAATAAAGGTTTCATCTACCATCTCCATGTTTCATTGCAAATTTAGCACATTTATCTCATGGCATCACATAAACATAGCCATGAGTGATCTTTTCCTTTGGCAAAGCAGTAATCTTTCCATAAGCATTCATTACAGCACCATTACTGTACCCACGATCGGTACACATTCGAGCAACAGTCTGTATCTCATCAAAGTAACTTTGAGGTGTACTGCATAATCTCTCTGCACTGAGCAATTTGCCATAGGATAATAACTGTTGCCATTGAAGAAAATTCCTCGTAGTTGCAGGTTTACTGTATAACTTATGACAAAAAAATCTATCATCCTAGTGGTCATCTGGAAAATCCTGTTAAGTACTGGGTGCCCCTTTAATGAAGTTTATTAAGTCATCTGTATATTTAAAACACATATTTATATGTTCTTGAAAAAATGCTTTATTATGTATGTCTTCCCCTTCAAACAACTCCATCATCAATTTAGCATATGTGGAGGCAAAGAGAGAATGTGTTGCAGCACCGTTAATTTACTAATAAAGAACTTAATCAAACAAAACGAAATTAGTTAAACAAACAAGTTAACTCTACATTGTAGTCAATACCTGGACCCCTGATAAAAAAAAAAAAAAATCTAACAACTTTAAGACAATTCTATGTCTGATTATTAGTATATAAATTCACAGCATCAGCAAACACAAAATACAACTCTTTCTCCCCCTCTAGCCTATATAATTGTAGGAATCTTATTCAAATATATTAAAATATCTCATTAAAGATCTACCCATATTCTCTGTTAGATTTTCTTATCCCAAAATCTTTTGGCCTTCTGCCTGGTCAGGTTTTTAAGTGTCTTCGGTTGTTTGTTCTTCTTTTGGCTTTTCCCGGTTAGGGGTCACCACAGCGGAACTCCGGTCTGCTAATGATTGGCAGTAGATTTTTTATGGGTGCCGAGGTGCCAGCTCGATGCCCAACCTTCAAGGAAGGCACGCTCATTGTACGCATGTCTTTTGAATGCCACTCGACCGCGGGGAGGACATGCAGACTCCACACAGAAGGCGCTCCAGCCGAGAATCAAACGGTAGAACCTCTTGCTGTGAGGCAACAACGCTACCACTGCACCACTGCGGCTTTTTTAAGTGTCTTCAGTAAGCAGTGGAATTTGGCTGTTTTAGCATTTTCAGCTTACTTATATTCACTAAATAAACTCAAATTTACATCTGTATTTCTGTAGTCTACTTAAAAGTTCAAGTTTGGCTGTCATATAAGCCTGACTATCCACTGTTTTATTAAGTATCATTTTGATGAGTCAAGCACATTTTATTACATTTCTGAATATTTAAAACAACAGCATTTTCCTTTGAGAATTTAATAATTAACTTGTTTTTTATTTTTGTTCAAACCCTTTACAGCCAACCACTGTGACTCTGAATAAAGGAATATCTTTATTGTTAATTTCATGCAAAAATAAAGAGATGTCATGATTTAACTTTCTAACCAACATGCACATTTATTAATACCATGTTAGTAAGTAATTATGTGGTGTTAATTAAGGCCTAGATCATAGCCTCCCCAAGAACTTCAGTACAAAAGTAAGAAACCCAGTGGACTAAATTATTTTCATTACTAAATCAACACTGTACATCAATAGGCAAGATGTATAAAGAGCAAAATCATTTACCACATAAATATTAATGGCAAAACAATTAATAAAAAAAACACATTCAGTGCAGCTTTTCAAAGATAAATTATTAATTACAGCAAACACACAGTAAGGAGATCAAAACCATTACTTTATAAAGAGTACAGTAATGCAGCTCTTAATGTTACTGCCTTAACGTTCTTGGTATTTCAGTTCAATTCTTAGAGGGGATGCTTTTTGTGCAGAGTCTGCATATCCTCCCTTTGTCCATGTGCATTTTTGCTCAATGATCCAGGTTCCTCCCACATCCCAAATACAGATGGTGGATGAACTGGTGATTGTCTAAACTGCCCATAAGTGCATGCATTTATGAGTGGTGTGTGAATGTACATGCATCCTGTGTAGGTCTGGTGTCCCAACCAAGAACAGTTTCTCTGCCTTGCACCCACTGACTCATGGGATAGGCTCTAGCTTTCCAACAATCTTAAAATAAATTAAGTGGGTATTGGTCAATGAATGAATAAATATGAAATATTCATTTATCACACAGGCAGTACTGTTCATATGCATTATTTTTAAATGATTCTTTTGGCAAAAGAGTGTAGTAATGGTAGTATTAAGGTAACTGTTTACCATGAATAAAAGCTGTACTGCTAAAGCTGCGTTCTCCATATGTTCCAAGGTACGGTGAGATGACCTCTTTCACTAACTGCTCCAACTGCAGGTAGCCTTCACTTGGGCCACTGGGTTCATGTACACCCTGTAAAACATAAGGCATGAATGACCTTGAAGTTTGCCACATTAATGACATAACAGATCAGTTCTAGTAGTTTGTAAAAATATGTAAAAATATTATGCAAAAACCTGAAAAGTCACAGCTACAGTGAATCAGAGTTGTCAATGTACAGGACAGGTGTGTTTGCAGGAGAGATTAGTTACCTACATAGTGTGAGAGACTGAATGGTTCACCTCTTGCCATTGAGAGCTGTGGTTGGTTAGTGGCATAGGAATGAGGGCAACATCCTAATGATAGGCAACTTCCTCCTAGATTTTAAGCAACTTCGAAACTCCACTAAAAAGCTAATAACTAAAGACCGCAAATTTTACTACTCCAAACTCCAGTCCTTGCCCTCCACAAATCCCAAAAAATTCTGGGACTCCATCTCATCAATTCTGCACCCTGACAATAAAGTAAACCCCTGTCCAATTCCCACCCTCTCTGACCTTGACACAGCCACCCAGTTCAACTCATTTTTCATAGACTGCATAGCCAAAATATCCACCTCCTTCCCACCCCCCTCCTCCAGCCCTAGCCCCTCCTACCACAACCCCCACCCCGATCACCTAGCTCCATCCACACCTTTCTGCTTTGCTCCCACTCCCACAAGCACTATCAAAAGCCTTCTCCTCAAACTCAAACCCTGTCGCAATGCACCTGACAATTTTCCACCTACCTTTCTCAAACATTCTGCAGACAGCATCGCCTATCCTATCTCTATTCTTATAAATAGATCCATACAAGAATCATACGTCCCTTCAATCTGGTGCCATGCTTACATCATCTCCCTCCACAAAGGTGGCAAAAATACTGACACCACCAATTTCAGGCCTATTGCCATCCTTTCCCCTCTTTCTAAAATACTTGAGAAAGCCATACAAGTACAACTTATGACACACCTAACCAAATATAATCTCCTCTCCCCTACCCAACATTGCTTCCGCCCTGGCCACTGTATCATGACTGCCCTTCTTTCCTTTCTGGGAATCATCAACCTTGAATGCAACTCAGCTAACTTTGTATCTATGCTTTTCCTAGATCTGTCTAAGGCCTTTTACACTATCTCCCACACTCTACTCATATCCCTACTCTCCACCCTAAATCTCTCTCCCTCCACTATAGCCATGTTTTCCAGCTACCTGTCCAGTCGCCAACAAGCTCTCCAATGGAAAACTTCAACCTCCCCCTTCCTACCTACACCCACAGGTGTCCCTCAAGGTTCCGTTCTTGGCCCACTACTCTTTAACCTATTCATTAACAACTTTCACAGCTCCATCCCAGAATCTTCTGTCATACAGTATGCTGATGACTCTACTATCATCTGCTCAGCCTTCTCCCCCTCTGAGCTCCTATCTAGAACTCAGTTAGCCTTCTCCACAACAGAAACCTGGATGCAGTCCAACCATTTAGCTCTAAATGCAAATAAAACCAGACTAATGATCTTTTCCCCTACAAAAAATTCCTTTATTGACAAAACCTTTTTCACCATACAGAAACAGAACAACACTCCCATTGAAATTGTTCCCAACACTAAGCTTCTCGGAATCATCATTGATGAAGAACTAAAATTTGATACCCACATCCACTCTGCAATCAAGAAAATCCACCAAAAGATAGGTCTCCTCTACAGGCATAAACACTTCCTCAGCCCCTCTACCCATAAAACCCTAGCTTCCACCTTCCTGCTCCCCTCCCTTATGTATGGTGCCCCTTTGCTCACTAATCTCAATCTTGGCCTATGATCCAAACTCAAATCCTGCTACCACAAGATTTGCAATTTTGCTACCAATTCTAAGTACTCAGCCCACCACTGCCACTCCCTCCACATCCTTAATTGGCTTGAACTACCCAATTACCTCAGATACCTACAACTCACGTTTGCCCACTAGCTTATCTTTAAACCTGCAAACTGCCCATCTCTCACTGCATCCTTAACACCCTATTTACTTAGCCACCCACTCAGATCCACACACCAAAATCTGCTACAAATCCACAAACCTTCACGGCCTCTAGGCCATCTACTACTGTCCTACTCCTTAGCTAAACAGTGGAACTCTCTTCCCCCTCACCTATGCAACCTTCCAAACCTTACAAAATTCAAATTTCACATTTTCTCTCATCTGTTATCCAAATGGGAATGCCTGTCTCATGCTCCAACAAAAAAACATTCCCCCCTTTTTTTCTGCCCTGCTCTAAATTTCATTACTAGTTACCACCACTACTACCTTTCTACCTAAATTTTCTCTTCCCTGTTTGACTGATTTCTTCTCAGCTATCTATTATACTATACTTTCAATTTTAAAGGTTCTACTACTTTCTACATTCATTAACTGCTCACCTTACCTAAAGACGTATCACCTATCTGTTTAGATGTTGAATTTCTGAGTGCTTATTGACAAAATTGTCTTTAGGTAAATTGTTTAGTTTAACCCAACCTGCAAAGGGCTAACAACCATATGTCTAATTGTTTAACTTACTAGAGGTCGTCTGTTCTATTCTTCTGTAAATGCTAAATGCTTCTATTGAAATATTTGTCTTTTATTATGTAACATGTAATTTGCAATATCTTGGAGCTTTTCTCCCCGCGCCTCTACTGAAAATGGACTCTATGGCCCAGTGGACTTCCCCGGTCATCATACTTAAACAAATAAATAATAAATCAAAGTTCAGGTCAGTGTATGCTTCTCCTACTGCTACTATAGAAATAGAGTACCACTAACATCACTAGGTATTGTACATAGTAAAGCATTAAAAAAAAAAATATATATATATATATATATATATATATATAGATAGATAGATAGATATTGACACACATACATATACATATAAATATACATATACATGCACTGGCCTCATCACTCCCAGAACCATCAAACCTTATTTCCTACAAAGGCCAATTCATTCCCTTCTCAGCCTTAGTGCTGAAGATTACTACAGGAGAGAAACGGGAGATCAAGGATCTTACTAACATCCTGTCAGAAATTAGGGAATTTTTTGATGCTGTTATGGCCTTACTGGCTGTCTAGTGTAGTGCAGTGTCTGCTATGCTAAGCTCTCTATAGTTGCTTACTTCCTCACACCTGTGATGCTCAGCTGCAGAAAGTGCATTCCTTGGCGAGGCTCATGCTCCTGGGTCCCTGTGCACATGGAGTGCGGTTCTAGTCCACGACCCAGATGGAGCTTCTGCTGTGATACAAAGCTACCCCTATAAAGACTGGGGAGGTGACTGCAGCCTCCCCCCCTTCCAGGCAGCTCCTTCAGTGGTCAGTCTGCTTATCAAATCCAAGTCATCATGGTCACGGTCAGTTCACTATCTTTCTGTACCATGGACCACCACAGGAGCTCTGAAGCATCTGGTGTCTTACTTCTCTATGACCATGACTCTGGTTGAAAAAATTAAATATTGTTTTGTGGACTACAGATTTCACAGAAAAAAAATATATGGTGGAAATTTAAAATAACATTTTCAACAACTGTTTGTAATTTTGTAATTTTATAACATGCTTTCATGCTCCCTTGTTGTGGCTTAAACAATTTACAATTCTTGGGGAGTGGATTGTGAAAATCTCACTCCTAAAATGATTATCTCCAAGATGACATTTTGCTGCAGAACTGCCCATGTATTCAGGGCTGACCTTAGCTGAAATGGCACCCTAGGAGAAGAAGTGCTCCGGTGCCCCTTAAGCCCTACCCACAACATATTCATGAAACACCCCTATTTGAGCCACACCCACAGACAGGTCACTCCCCAAGAAAGCCACTCCAGTCATTTCCTTACATTTAAATGCATAGGAAGAAAAGGACACCTTGTAATGTAGTTAAATTGCAACTACCTTTAGTACGTATTTTCTACTTTAAATACCAGAGCCAAATCATGGTCAAATAGGGCCCTAGGCAGGGTAATAGACCACCCCCCCAGAGCAGCCCCTCCTGCAGCAACCCCCTACCCCCCTCAGCAGTAGCCCTCTCCTCAGCCATTCCAGTGTTCCATTATTTAGTTATTTCTCACCAGTTGCCATACATATTACTATCTTATTTGCTTCTACAGTGACTACAGTTATTGAAATAAAATAGCACAAACACAGACAGCCATTTGCTTAACAAACAATATAGTCTAGCAATGAAAACAGACTTAGCATGAGCAGTAAACTTATCTGTCCTTGAAACTCATATTCATTGAAATGGCATGAAAACCCACATTCATAGAAAATGCATCTGGCCAGTGGAGAATTAAGTTTATCTTTGTGCTGTTTTCAAAACAGACTCCTTCCACACGTTTATTAGGAACATGCATACATGTATTTGTTTTTTGATTCACCTTATATTCCTTGTAAAATACAGCACCACTTAGAATGTGTTTTAAATTTGTAGTTTTAAACATTCTTTTAATAAGCAATGAAACAAAATGTATGAACCAATAACTACCCACTTCAGAAAATTTCAACCATAAAAGGCCACTCAAACTTCTGTCATTACAATCCACCTAAATTACTCCATACATACAATTTTTGCAGAAGTAAAATGTGAATTCCACATTAAAGAAATTTGTAACTAATGAAGAGGTTGCTACTGGCAAACAACTTTACATATCAATGTTTTATCTACAAATTCAGTGCCTGCTTCCCTTGAAGAATTAATTTCCTATATTATATTAAAAAATTGGTAAGTTGGTAATATTGCAATAGGAAATGACTAACAAGTTCATAATTGCTAGGCATCTCGTACAAAGGACATACTCAGGAGAGTAGAATCGCTATCCCCCTTAGTTATAATGCTCCAAATCAGCAACAATATGGGCACTGCAAAATCAGCACTCCATCTACATGGTGTGAGAGTAGAATCCACAGCCTTCCGCACCAAAGGCAATTATGCTACTAACACTGCTTTCAGATTCTACAACATGGTGTGCCATTTAATTTAACAAAAAACAGCTAGTTGCACATTGAAAATATTTACACTTGTTAGAGTGGTATGTCTCACATAGCAATACACACACACACACACACACACACACACACACACACACACACACACACACACACACACACACACACATATGCCTACTCTCTCACGAAGCAGCATACACATACCTTCTTTTTCATACAGCAACTACCAACTAGTTTACATTCTACATACTCCTACTCTCTCATACAACACACAGACACATACCTTCTCTCTCATGCTGCATTTGGTTTACCTCACAATCAAAACACATGCTACTTGAATAGCTATCCATGAGTATAATCTTTGACCTCCTGACCTTTGCCTGTTCCAAACAATTCTAGCGAAATACGTCCATGCTATTATTAGTCAATGCACAGCATAAAACAAGCCATCCACTACAAAACACCCCTTTACATTTGTTTAACAACTTTGGAAATCATACATGATAAAATTTGAAATAGGGAAAGTAAACAACTCAAGTGCAATAACAAAAGTATTATACCATGATCCAGAAGCGGCACGCTGATTGGCCAGCTACGGTTATGAAAAGGGTCCGTCCGCGGCCTTTTTTTTTCCAGTAGGATTAGATTCAAACGACTATCTCAGCTATGTTAAATGGGTTTAACATAAGCAACGGAGACTCTCCGTTGCTTTTAAAGTTGTCTCGCTATGTTAAACCCATTTAATATAAAATACATAAACAGAAAAGCAAAGAAAAAAAGATCTCCGTTTTTTTTTTATGTTTTCGCTATGTTAAATGAGTTTAAAATAAGCAACGGAGATGTCCGCTGCTTATTATGTTAAACTCATTTAACATAGATCTTGCTTTCTTCACAACTCTGATGTACGCGCAGGTAGCGCAGTACATCAGAACTGCCGGATGCCAGACATCTGCGGAAGGGCAGTAAACAGTATGCCATTATTTAAGAAAAGTAATAGTTTCTTTTCTTAAATAATGTCATGCTATATTAAACCAATATGGAGGGAAAGCCGATGAATTCTAAGCAATAGAAAATATGAATCAAGTCACTTATCAAACTGTAATATGCATTAACCCCATTTATTTATAGGATATTCAATATGCTGAAGAACTCCATGGATCCATGGACCCTTTTCAGCCATTCACTTATATAACCAGCTCTAAAAGCAAACACTGACACAAGTGAAAAATTTTACATAGATGCTGGATAGAACTAATCTGTCACTCAACCTTGATTATGACTACTAACCAAGAATTAAAAAAAAATCAATTAAGCCTTCAGGCAGAAGATAATTAACTTTGATTACATGAAATGTACTCAACAATTTGTTTTGTTTTTGCTTATACTACACAGAAAGTAATGTATAAACATTAGCTGCAATAATGCATCATCTCAGTGTCACTAGTCATACAGAACAGAAAAAATGCATTGTAATATTAATTCGCTTAATACAATATCATGCAGTGTGCACTAGAGCACAAAGCCTTCCTTACCTCATAATGCATATGCAGAAACTTCTAGACAACTGGTAAGGATGCCTGTGTAATGTGCAAATTACACTTATTATGAAATATTTGTTTCTCCATTTATTTACTGCAGGTGTCATACCCGCCCCCAAAATGGAAAACTCAACAATATGACTGCAAGTTTAGTTTGCCCCATATCACACATGCTAGCAGTCTGCTTGCACATTTCTTGTTCTTCAGAAAAATCCTGCTGATGGAAATTGTTTTAGTCTAATAACTTTCTAAGTGATGTTGATGATAAACCTGTCACTAATGATATTATGTTCCCATTATCTAGTCACAAGTGTAAGACACTGCAGAAACTACAGTGACTTCCCAGACACTTAAAGCACCAAATTCATGAAGTTTTTATTTATTCTGAATGCCTGAAGAAAAGTCCAGCATTTGTTAAGAAAGCATACAAGGATTTGATCTCATCCTGGAGGTAACTTTTAATGACATCCATATGTCTTTGCATTCAGTGCGCACTTTCCTTCTTTGTAAAATATGTTTCTATGCTACCTTTTATACGTGGGGCAAACGCTAACAACTGCTTATGGACAGTTCAAAAAAAAAAGATGAATAACAGAACGCAAAGGGAATAAAAGTGCCTATGCAACTGGACAAAATTAAAGTTTAGCTCCATAAATTCCAAGTTTGAGTACAAAGTTAACCAATCTCTGAACATTAGCAAAAAGAGGTCCGCCCAGGTCAATATACAAACCTGAAAAACTAGCATTGTAGTTTTAGCATTTCAGCTAACATTACACTTTCATTTGATATAGTCTAGATTTTATAGTTTTGATTAACATACGTTAACAAGCACTTGCAGCAGCTCGCAGTTTCAACTACACTGTTTTCATTATTGTATTTGGCGACCTTGGCTATCCGGCTGACCAGCAATTTAAGGGAAACGTAGAGTAATGGGCAGGGTTTGGCGGTCCTTGCTACTGTACATCTAGTGGGATAATGTTCCAAAACAAAACCAAATGAACACAAATTGTACCCTTTACGAGGCCAACCTGTACACGCCCTAGGAGGTTGCCTGGTTCACCTATGCCTAAGGCCGGCCGTGCACGTATTACTGAACAGTAGCTGGATGGCATCACAGCTGTTAATGTTTTTTTTTTTTGCCTCTATCTTTTACTGATTGAATATTTTAGTTATTTTTTTTTCCGATTATTAGCAAAGTCTACAATATATTTAAAATTTACATGATTTTACTCAAACGCTGGCCACTCTGACAAATCATAATTCAATTAATTATGCTTTATCAAGAAAACCAAACAGAACACCAATATTTGTTGAAAACAGACTTCCAACACTTTCTGGGGGAAGGAAAAGAACAGTTGTACTGCACCAATGGATCAGATTAACACTATTAACATTTTTCAGCTGCACCTGATTCCTGTTAAACTAATAATATATAACCTGCAGTAATGTTAACATGCTCAAAAAAAATATATATGTGAAAAAAATGTTAATAATTTCCAAGTCATTATTGTGCTCAAAATATGCAATTCATCTAATTTTTGTAGAAGCAAACTTTATGATTTATTACAAGAAGATGACATTAAAAAGAAATGCAGAATAATTTATTCTGCCAGTGTTTGGTCACACTGCAGAAGATGGAAGATGTAGGAGCTCTTCAGCTACATGACTTTAGTTTCTTTATGCTGTCTTTAACTTAATGCATCTTGTAAGCTGCCTTGCCAATGTTAAGGGCTTTCATTTTGTGAAGCACTGTGTGAAGTATTTTGCTTAATTTAGTAATATTTGTAGTTTAATTTGGAAGGGTAATGTTACAGCTTTGAAGGTTTATTAACTGGCAAAATGCAGTGAGTTAAGCTTAAGCCTCGCTCAAATAAACGGTTCACAGACCACTACAGGATAACATAGAAGTCCTAAGAAAAGCAATGAACACTTTACTACATTGCTGCTGAAAAAAGACTTCAATTAAAATAAATAGTTTTCTTTCCGCATTGAAAATGGACCAAATAGAAGCAAAGCTAAATCATGGTCAAATGGCTTTCTCTCCCCCCAGTTACCATAAACACTATTCCAAACTGTCAGTATGTATGCTATTTTCATCTTTACTTTTACAATGATTACAGAAATTTTTATTTAATTTAAAACTTTTAATTCAAATATTACAGAAAAAGACTGACAGCCATTTTCTAAACAAAACACTTTCAAACTAAATTGGGCTTAGCATGAGAAACAGTAAACTTCTTTCCTTGAAATTCACATTTGGTGAAAATACATCTAGCCATCCATTAAACTACAAGAAATGTGCTGGAATTCATACACAAAAAACACAGTGAAGTGCTAATTAATGCCTATGTGAAAGGTGCAAGAATTCAAAAGACAAATGTGTAATGCATTTGCTAACAACACAGGACAGCCCACTGGACACAAATGTCCCTTTCCAAGCGCAGTCTAGGAGTACTGTCTGATGAAGTAACTTGATAGAGTCACATAGAAGACAAATGAAGACTGAGGGGAATCATACCATGTACTACAGGAACGACTTTTTTACAACTCGTAGCTTTGCTCATCTGCACTAAGTTCCTTGACAAACCATTGTAGCTCAGACACATTACATTTCACATTTGTGTACCTGCATAAAACAAGATAAATTAAACGTATTCATAGTTCATATTAATATTAAACTCATAAAGTTCATACTGTCCAATTTATTCCTAACTAAATAATAAACATACTGTAAAAATTTAACAGAAAAAGGAAACCACATCCAAATAACATGGTTCATAAGATGATGATTTAGTTTACTAAAGTCAGGTTCCTTCTTTTACACCATAAGTACTCCGGCAAAATCAGACATTTTAAGCAAAACTGGAGACAGATAAGAGGAGACTACTCTAAATCACTTACAAATTAACTGGTTTTGCATCTGCATGTATTTTGTGAACCACAAAAAATATGAAACTCTAATGACTGTGTGTAATCCCTAGTGATTTACCAAAAAAAAAAAAAAAGTTAATGTAGGTCTGGCAGTTGGTGTGGAGAACGTATACTCAACTCTGGTAGCTAAGGTGCAGGGTGTGGGTTTGGGGTAATTTTAATCAAGTCACTGTAACTAGGCAATGCCCCCTAACTGGGGCATTATACACACGTGCGCGCACACACACACACACACACAATCACAATCTCTGCCCCTTCCTGTCTCCTGCTGATGTTCTCACTCTGGAGATGTGCATACATTTCAAAATATCTCTTATGTTCACTTTCCTGAAACCACTTACAGCTTGACAACACAGATACCTTGCTTTGCTGTTCTTGCTCCCCCCTTGATAATGTGTGCTGCAAACAAAACCGATATCCCATTTATTCACTCATCCCATGTTTCCTGCTGGTGCTGTACTCTAATATCTCTCCCAAGGATATGCACACTTTAACATATCTTTCCATTTCATTCAGGGAGTGCCAAATATCCCCTGAAACTACTCACTGCTTGACAACACTTCAAAATCTCCCACTTGGGAATTTGCATACAAGAAAATCTCCTATCTCAAGGGTTTCTGTGTGCTTGCACAAAATAAAATCTCTATTGTGAGTGAGTACATGCTGGAATGAAGTGCTTGATGATGTTGGAGAATCTGCTTGTTCTTTGGAGTGGAGAGTGAGTGTTTTTGTATGGCCAGGCCACTCCACCAGCCAGAACTAAGACCTAGACAGCTGCCTAGGTTGCCTTGCGCTGGATCTAGCTCTGCATTGAAAGACAGGATGTTCTGACATCATTCAGCAAATCATCATGGTATAGAGAAAACTACATACCTGTTATTAAGCAAACATTTTCAGACTTTTCTTACACAGTTCTACTTTAATGATAAAAAATGGGCAGCTTTAGTCATTGAAACAGAGAAAAAAATAATGTAAACTGCAGATATAAAAGGAAACGAGAAGGCAGAAAAGAATGTGTAAAATAAATATACAGGATGGCTATTCTTTTTATGTAACACAAGGGCTTGAATCACAGAAATCTAAACACAGTATTTCAAAATGCAGCTTTCCCATTCTGAAGTTGCTGAAGAAAGGAGAAAGGCACTTTTTATTGATGGATTGATTGACTGATTGATTGACTGACTGGAAAAAAACTTGTTCTTTTTCTCAGCAACAGGCACATTGGGAGTAATTAGAATTAATTCAGGGTGTAAGGGATAGGGCTCCCCTTAGCGGGGTGCTGAGACTTGCAACTCTTGTAAAAATACCTGTTTTGATCAGATATGCTCTTGATCTTGTGGTAACTAGTTTTTGCATTCATTTGACAGGAAAACTGTATTTGTAGGTGTTTGCTACTGAAGTCCAGGTGCATTACTATGCCTGTTGGTCTTAGGTTCTCTTTGTCATCTTCCATTTTGAGACCTGCAGTGTTTGTGTAACTACTGTCATGGAATACAAGCTCAGACAGGTAAAGACTGAACACTATAGGTAACTTATTGCCTGTCACCGCTATAGGAGTTCTGCTAAATAACACAAACATGCTCCTACCTGCAGTACAAGCAGCATTTGCACAACTGAAGGAGGAACTTGATGTTGCACACAAGGAAGTAGTTCTTCAAGTTTCAGCTTTAACAGCACCAGATCACGAAAGCCTAAAAGGGCAATCTGTCGAATGGTAAGTTCTTGGCCCTAAAAAAGAAAGAAAAAAACAAAAAAGAAAAAGCTGTATTACTTACAACTGACTCCTAATAAACACAGAAGTATTTGCAGTTTCCTCTTACCACTGTCTTCTGAACCAACCAGGTGTGTTTCTGGTACACACCTCCATCAACTGCCTTACACCATCCCATTAGTACCCATGTGGGCAAGAGCCAGTGTAATGTTGATATCCTGCCATCATATGCAGGGCTTTGGGAACATTTCTTATTCTGATACCATATTATTCCTGAAACAAGTCTCTATGTTGCTATCAGGGAAGCATACAACTGTATCTGTGGTAGGTCAACATGCATTTCCACTCCTGCCTCAGTAGCTCTGTTTCCACTCTGGGCTTAGCATACTATATCATGCCACTGTGTCTAATGGATCTGACATAGCTGGAGAGGCCTGAGGCCACTTATCTCTTCCAAGTCACCCCTGGGTGCTCTGACTACATTTTGTAGTGTCAGTGGCTTAACAGGTGGAGCACCCACCCTTGATACAAGAAGGTCAGGAGAATGTGGGTTCCATTCTAACAAAAAGTGCTTGGATCCATTTAATATTACTGACACTGCAGTGCAGCAAACAGGTGGTGCTGCCCTCCTGAATGCCCCATCCTTTGGATGAGATGTTAAACTGAGGTCCTACCTGCCTGAGTTGGTGGTAGCTCAGGTGGATATAAAAGATCCTGCAACTAGCAGAAAGGTTAGGAGAATTTTCTCATTGCCAAAACCAAATGTCACCTAGTCAGTATGTATACAACCTTGGGTCTTTCTTAAAAGAATCCACTAGCCTAGTGGGATGAACTCAGTCAGCAAAGGAAAAATAAATAAAAAAAATGATCCTGAATTGCTAATGGCATATGCAGAT